>NC_143557.1:47015000-47017500 GCF_054136105.1 Typopeltis vanoorti | reverse complement strand
TATATATATATATATAACATATATATAATAACATATATATATACATACATATAATAACATATATATATATACACATATATATATACATACAATAACATATATATATATATACATATATATATATATATATACATACATATATATATATATATATACATACAATAACATATATATATATATATACATACAATAACATATATATATATATATACATATATATATATATATATATACATACAATAACATATATATATATATACATACAATAACATATATATATATACATATATATATACATACAATAACATATATACATATATATATATATACATACAATAACATATATATATATATATACATATATATATATATACATACAATAACATATATATATATTATATATACATATATATATACATACAATAACATATATATATATATATATACATATATATATACATACAATAACATATATATATATATATATACATATATATATACATACAATAACATATATATATATATATACATATATATATACATACAATAACATATATATATATATATATACATATATATATACATACAATAACATATATATATATATATACATATATATATACATACAATAACATATATATATACATATATATATATATATAATAACATATATATATATATACATATAATAACATATATATATATACATATATATATATATATAATAACATATATATATATATACATATAATAACATATATATATATACATATATATATATATAATAACATATATATATATACATATAATAACATATATATATATACATATAACATATATATATATACATATATATATATATATAATAACATATAATAACATATATATATATACATATATATATATATATAATAACATATATATATATACATATAATAACATATATATATATACATATAATAACATATATATATATACATATATATATATATATATATATATATATAATAACATATATATATATACATATATATATATATATAATAACATATATATATATATACATATATATATATATATAATAACATATATATATACATATATATATATATATATATATATATAATAACATATATATATACATATATATATATATATACATATATATATATATATAATAACATATATATATATACATATATATATATATATATATATATATATAATAACATATATATATATACATATATATATATATATATATATATATATATATATATATAATAACATATATATATATACATATAATAACATTTATATATATACATATATACAGGGTGTTCGGGATAAATTTGACATATTTATAATTAATTATATTTTTCCGTAAATTACATGTATTAACACACACTTCTCTTCATTTAAAAGTTTGGACCTTTCTTCATTCATATACAAGATGTCAGAAAGGATGGATAGCTGGAACCCACCTGAATCATGGAAGAGAATAACTTGTATCATGATGATTCGTGCCCGCCATCAAAATAAGGATATTACGACTGCTGCCCAATGCTCCCTGAATACAGTAAAAACAATCAGGCATGAACTAGAGACTTGCAATGGTGACTACGAGGATGTAGCAAGAAGAAAGATCCCTAGCAGACGATCTGATTGCGTTCGTACAGCAGAATTCCTCGCAAATCTGCAGGAACAGGTGTTGAAGAACCCTGGCATTGGAATTTGGGCTTTGTTCGTGGAGTTGCTAACTGTAGTCAAGCCCTGGATAACAAGGGTAGCCAATGGTAGGCCGTATGTATGGCAGCAGGATTCGGCCCCTTGCCACACCTCTGGGAAAAGTCAAAAATGGTTGTCTGAAAATTTCTACGACTTCACCAGTCCAAATGTTTGGCCTCCAAACTCCCCAGACCTTAACCCCATGGATTATTTTGTATGGGGCGCAGTTGAAAAAGACACCAATCGCACTTCCAGTAATACAAAAGCCCAGTTAATGGATAAAATTAAAACAGTTTTTGCGGCCCTTCCCAGGGAGACTGTAGCATCAGCTTGTTCGAGGTTCCGAAGCAGAATTGAAGCTGTGATCGATGCTAATGGTGGTTATTTTGAGTAAATCTTGTTGATAGTATTGTAATTGACTCTGCCTGTAATGTTTTTTTGTCAATTCATTAAATTTAATAGATACAAAGAAGATTTTCTTTTTCCTTACGAAACTGTCAAATTTATCCCGAACACCCTGTATATACATATAATAACATATATATATATATATACATATAATAACATATATATATATACATACATATAATAACATATATATATATATATACATATAATAACATATATATATATACATACATATAATAACATATATATATATACATACATATAATAACATATATATATATATATACATATATATAATAACATATATATATATATATACATATATATAATAACATATATATATATACATATATATAATAACATA